>NC_051066.1:134766555-134776555 GCF_004664715.2 Peromyscus leucopus
CATCAACCCTGGCTTCGTGGCCACAATCTCCCAGAAGGGTCTGGACTTCGGTAATTGGATGCCTTTCTCCCTTTCTCCTTTATCCTCAGAGGCACTTATTGAGCATTTAGGGTGTACGCCCTTTAAATCTGGTGGTTGGCAAGCTTATAGCTCTGCTGGGGAGACCCCCTATCCCTCTGTTCTATATAGGAAGAAACTAAGGCACAAGCTCCTAGGGCTGGAAGTAGCAGAGCTGGGGCTGGACCACTGTTCTAAAAGATTCCAAATGCTCCCCCGGACCCTGAAGGTCTTCATGGTCCCCTCTCTCTACACCGTCCCTTGGTGCAAATTTCTAGGCCCTTTTTTCCCAAAGCCTGGCGTCTGCTTGCCTCCTTTGCTAGAGGCTGAGCAGGCTGGGAGAGGAGCTCTCTCCAGTGAGATGTCCAAACTCAGCTGGCAGACCCAGAGAAAGCCATCCCAGACTACTCCCCCAAGCCCAGGCAGGTAACAACTCCGCTCACCTGCTTCGCTGCCAGGCGCCTCACAGACCCACCGGGTCCCGTTTCTTCCACTGAAGGACTGGGTGGGACACACCACTCCTGTCCACTCCTGCAGGTGAGCCCACCCGAGTCCCGAGTCGCGCAGTGGCTCTGGGAAGTCCGCACCTGCCTTTGAGCTCAGGTCCTCGCTGAGGCCCTCCACGGAGCTTCTTGGTGCTGCCCCCCGGTGACAGAGAGAGGAACTGCAGAACTCAGGATGGTCCCAGCTCAAACCAGACCAGGCTGAGACAGGTCCTCAAAACCTGTGTGCACAGGCCCCAGGGGATCTGCTGTCCTACTCCAGAACTCATGTTCCAGCCTAGGCAGGGCGTTTCGGAATCACAGGGATGCAGACAGATTCACCCATTGAGCTTTGAAGGTTGTGTTTAAACCCAGAGCTGGTGTGTGTGTGTGTGTGTGTGTGTGTGTGTGTGTGTGTGTACATGTCCTCACATGAGTGCATGTTTGGCAGCTTTGGGGGAGCAGAGGCTCAGCCAGAAGTCCTCATGTGCTACAGCTGCTTCACTTTTCTCTTCTGCTGGTGTCCCATGTGGCAACTGGAGTGAGTTTCTGGAGTGCGGCAAGCCTATTCATATATGCGCCTTCTTCCCCATGCCCCACACCCAAACGCTGACCCTGGGACCTGAGCTCAGGGAACAAGAGGCTTGCATTCCCTGACTCTGAGCAAAGCACTGGCCTTGCCCAGCCTGTCTCCTCTTGCGGGGGGTGGGGGAAGGGAGTGCAAGGCTCCTCTTCCCAGCATTGCTCAGCTTTGCAGCAAGCAGGGCCTGATGGGCAGGAAGATTCCGTGCATTTTATTGTGGCTATTGCTGGTTATGACTACCTCACAGTTGGTTCCTGGGAAACCGGAAGCCTGTTCAGCTCACCTCTCTGCCTCCCTCCTCTCCCCTCGGGCGACATGTTTGCCTGTTAATTGGATCCT
Source organism: Peromyscus leucopus (assembly GCF_004664715.2). NCBI lineage: Eukaryota > Metazoa > Chordata > Mammalia > Rodentia > Cricetidae > Peromyscus > Peromyscus leucopus. The sequence continues at coordinate 134,768,017 of NC_051066.1, forward strand.
TGACGCTGTTAGCCACAGCGTCACTGGTGGCAGAATTCCTGCCTTTGGGGCATTCATTTATTTACCCAACAAATAGTAAGTGCCAGGCACCACGGTAAATACCGGAGATGCATTAATACATAAAAACTGACATTGCAGCCAACTTCTGGGGACTTTCATTTAGCAAAGGAGAGTGACATCAATCAGAGTCATGGTGAATAGATGCCTAATTACAAAGAGAGATGGGTGCTTCATCTGAGACATTCAAGACTGGGAAGATAGTGCTGTCTGTGTTGGGGGAGCTTCCTGCAGGAAGTTAGGAGTTGAACAGGTGCCTGTGGATGAATAGCAGAAGCTGCACGTCCAAAGGCCCTGTAGAGGTTGTCTGGGGGGATGGGGTGGGTGTCAGTATGATTACAGCCCAGAGTAAGGTGTGGAGAAAGATGCTTGGCTGGACGTTTGGGAGTGATATAGCTGACCAGGATTCACAAACTATAGCCCATAGGCTCAGTGTGGCTTGCTGTATATTTCTGTATAACCTACAAGCTGGTAAGGTTTTTGTTTTGGAAGGGGTGTGTGTGTGTACATGATCATGGGGATGAGCACACATGTGTAGGTACCTCTCGGAGCCAGGGGAAACCTCAGGTGTGGTCCCTGAGGACTAGGCACTATGTGTGTGGGTGGGTGGAGATTCTTCATGTTCACGTGAGGAGAGGGGACATACATGGTTGTGTGTGGGTGAGGGTGCCCATGTGTCATGTGGATGCCAGAAGATGACATTGTGTGTCGACTTTCTTGATCACTCTCCATTTTACATTTTGAGGCAAATCTTCAATCCAGAGCTCTATCAGCTGTTCTAGGCAGCCAGCTTGCTCTGGGACCCCTGTCCCCACCTCTTAGGCACTGGCATTACAGACAAGTTACCACACCATCCAGCGTTTATGTGGTCCTGGGGACCTGAGCTCTGGTCCTTATCCTGTGTGGCAGTGACTTTAGCTACTGAGCCATCCCCAAGCAGTGGCTTTGGTTTTTAGAGACGGGGTCTTGCTATATGGCCTTAAATAGAAGCTCTCCTGCCTCAGCATTCCCAATGCTGGGATGACAGGTGCACCCTCACACCCCTTAAAGACGGTCTTTGTAGTTCAAATGGTTTAAACAAAAAAAATCAAAAGAAGAATGGACCACCACCCATGAATGGCTGTTCCAGGGTTTCCAGCGCAGTGTTGGGACATGGTCACCTTCCTGGCTTTGCCTCAGTGATATCAGAGTGGCACACGGTGTGGGAGGAATGGGTGATCCACGGGCTCCAGATGCTGGCTGTCTGAAGACAGACTCCTGTGCCACCCTGCCCATCCCACTGCCATTGCTGAGGTCAGGCCCAGGAGTCGGGAGCCACGGGGAACCTCCAGCCCTGCTCCGGAGCTGAGCTCTGAGCTTGTCTCTGCTCTGTCCTCCAGCATGCCAGGAGGGTGTGGTCGTGCTGCAGAAGGAGCTAGAAGCCATCAGAATCCCTGATCTCACTGGAGTCTTTAAGATGAAGCCGCTGGGAAAAGGTTACTACGATTTCTACAAGTGAGGCTTGCGGAAGCTTAGTCCTCCAGACATGGGTTGTGGGGGCCTGAGTCCTGTGGCCACCAAGTTCTCAGCTCACTGACCTCAACACTCCACAGGCAGCATGCACACCAGTCTGAGGGGTACCGCACCTCAAGCTAAGCATGGAGGAAGCTGCCAAAACTGTCTTTCCAGCACCCTCCACCGCTCCCACAGGAGACATCTTGAAACCCAAAACCCTGGGCTACACACATGTATTTCAGGAACAGAAAAACAGCCTGTGCCTGAAAGCATTGCCTCACATGACTGGGTGGTCCAGCTTTGACACGCTTGAGCTGGGCTCATGTGTCACTGGACCATTGGTCTCTCTTGCCACCTCTCAGTGTCAGGCCCTTTCAATCTTCCAGAGACAAGAGAGCTACCAGGTAATTCTAAGAGCACAATCCCCTCAGCTCTCTGTCCAGGAAGAAGCCTTCTCCTTGCACCACAAACCAGAGCTCTGAGGTGCACTCTGTTACTTATTTATTTATTTATTTATTTATTTATTTATTTATTTATTTATTTTTTGGTTTTTCGAGACAGGGTTTCTTTGTGTAGCTTTGCGCCTTTCCTGGAACTCACTCTGTAGCCCAGGCTGGCCTTGAACTCACAGAGATCCGCCTGTCTCTGCCTCCCGAGTGCTGGGATTAAAGGCGTGTGCCACCACCGCCCGGCCTGAGGTGCACTCTGATTGACCCAGTTTAAATAATGTCCATGCCCCAAACCAACCACTATGCCAGAGGAGTAGAAAAAAAAAAAAAAAACAATGGGCTAAGCTTAAGTCCCACCCCTCAAGAAAGACAGATGGGATCCTAGCATGGACTGGGTGAGATGGGCTCCCCAAAGTACATTTGCAGGTCTGCTGTCCCAAGAAAGGGGATGAGGCTGCTGGGCAGAAAACCCCCAAGTGATTTATGCCGAGTCCATTCTGCAGACATCTGAAGCGCCTACTGTGTGTCTTCCGCAGACATCTGAAGTGCCTACTGTTGTCACAGCAACAGATTTCACATTCCAACAGTGAGGACAGGTGGACACATTCCACCCTATACAGAGCCGGCGCTCAAGGCTCAGCGGTCTTCCGTCTTTGTTGACGGTTACTCACCCTACAAGATGGAGACTGCCTGTCCATGGTGAACCCAAGGAGCCTAAGACGCAGAGAGGCCGATTGACACACCAGGGTGGCATGTGGGTGAAGGGCCTCACGAAGCCCTCCTGGCCCAGGATGCTGACTGGGACCTTTTCCTCCACAGCATGGTTGTGGAAGGATTTCATATTCCTAATCCCCAGATCCGTCTGCTGCCCAGTGAGGGCCTCCGGCTGTCCATCAAGGATGCCAGCATCAAGATCAGTGGAAGATGGACATCAAAGAAGAACTTCCTGTGAGTCTCATGCGCAAGGATCGCTGGGTGGACTGGTGGCATTTGCAGGCACCAGAGCCAGGGTGTTGGGAATGTCCACTTCTGCTTTGTCTATAGGCATGTGTCCCCACAGGCTCCCTGTGGGGAGGAGGGGGAGTCACTTAAAAACACTCTACCCTGCATGAATAGCTGAGTTGGTTCACATCTCAGTACAGGGTGCAGCAAGGCTGAGTCAGTGTGTGTGGCTCAGGAGGGAAAGCGAGGTGGGACTTTTGGTTTCTTCCTGTATTAGCCAGCTACTGTTGCTGTGTAACAAACATCCCGATCTCAGCGGCCTGAAACAGTAACCATGATGCATTGCCTGTACCTGTGTCTCAGCTAGGCCCAGCTGAGAGGTGTGGCTCTTTCTCTGGGGTCCTGTGTGTCACCCAGAGCGTAGTCTTAGTGATAGAAAAAGTACAAAAGGCGGAGCTGATCATGCACATTCGTGTCCCCTGTCTTCCATAAATTCACTTCATTCCTACAGGGGCAGTGATTAATTAAGTCCATTAATCAATTACTGGGTCAGTAATTGCTTAAAGTCACGACACCAAACACTTATATTTTTAGAGACAAAACTGAGATGTACACCCCCGTGTTCAGGTCCTAGTACAAGGTCTGGGTGAAGAAAGAAGCTCAGAGAGGTTAAGAGACATTCACAAAGCCACACAGCAAGGGTTGGGGGGGTGGAGGAGGCAGAGTACCAGGTGAAAACAGGTTGGGATATCGGGTTAGAACCCCGACCTCCAGGGTTGGGAGCTTTGCACAGCTGCCTTTTCTCTCTGATGCGCCCCCATCCCTGGAGTGGGGCCAACGGGGAGCCTGAGGTCCCCTGCTGATGGGGGAAGTGTGAGGAGGAAAGGGTTTCCTCCAGGCCGCTTCTCTCCATCTCCTTTTCAGCAAAGCCAGAGGCAAGTTTGGCCTGAGCATCCAAGGCGTATCCTTCTCCACCGACCTGAAGCTGGGCAAGAGCTCCTCAGGCCATATCACTGTCAACTGCTCCACCTGCGAAAGTCACATCAACAGCATCCATCTCCAAGTCTCGGGCAGCATGCTGGGGTAGGTCTCCTGGGGCAAACGCCCTTCCTCAGAAAGCATAGCTGTAGACGCGCCTCCACTCAGACCCTTCCAGAGTCTTGGGTGTGAAAAGGGCAGGGCCCGGGGGTGGGAGTGGGAGCAGGGAGCAGACACTGACTGTCTCAAGGCCCAGCTCGGTATTGATGGGCGTCCACATTCCTACCCACCACCACCTGTAAGACTGGCTCTGCACCACGGATGCACAGAGGATGCCAGGCATTGATGAAACCTCACAAGTACCTCATCAACCAGAGCCTTGCTGTGCGGCCAACACTGCTCAGCATATTCCTGCTCTCACGCCATCTGCCCAGGGAACTAAAAGAGGTCTCGTGACCACCATGGAGTAGTCAAGGCAGGCTGTCTGACCCTAGGCCCTCAGGCAGCCCAGCCTGTACTCATAAAGCACTAGGCCCATGGGGGTTGGGGAACCTTAGTGGTGTTTTTACATCAGAAGGGCTCACGTAGGGCGACAAGAACCTAGACTTAGAAAAGGTACAGAGTGCCCCGGATACCTAGAACTAGAGGACCTGGCCCAGGCTGGGGGCAGGAGGAAATGACATTTGAACTGAGATGAAAAGAGTGAGTGGGTGGAAGTTGGCGGTGGGGTGTTTTGGACAGGGGGTACCACATGTGCTAACTGTGGTGAGAGGAAGCACAGGGTACCAGGGAACAAGGCTAGTCAATGTGGCTGGTTTACAGAGAGGGAGGGCCGTGGGGAGGTGGGCATGGGATGGGGCGGGTGTCTGTAGCTGGTAAGAAAATAGTCCCGTAAACAGGTTGCTGCCAATGGGGAAAAAAATGTCTAATGAAGGCTACATGACCCAGGGCGAGCTGCCAGGGTCCCCAGGCACACCTCAAAGTCCCTTGTATGTCCCCACATGTCCTCCCTAGGTGGCTGATCCAGCTGTTCCACAAGAAAATCGAGGCTTCCCTGAGAAACACCATTTATGAAAAGGTAGGCTGGCATCAGTTGGTGGCAGAGCTGAGGCCTCAGAGAGACAGCTTAGCCTTGCTGGGCACCTTGGCCTTCATTTCAAGCCCTCAGCATCCACAGAGCATTTAAGTCCAGGGCCCAGCTGGGTGCTTTACCGGGAGTCCCACAGACAGTGCAGGGAAGGGTGGCGTCCTCCCCAGCAAGCCTTCCTATAACTGCCAAAGCTTCTGTTTACCCTACCCCAGTTCCTTCACAGAGGAACAGCCAGCCTCTGTTGTCTTCCCCTGGCTGCCCTCCCCTCCTCTCCCCTCCCCTCCCTCCCTCCCTCCCTTCCCCTCCCCTGCCTGGTGCTGCCCTAGAACACACAACACCGAGGAGGAAGATGCTGCACCTACAAGATTTCTTGCTGCCACTAGGAAGGACCCCTGTGGAGTGTGGAGCAGGGTGCAGATGGCGGGGTATCCCCCATGCTGAGGGCAGACATGGCTTAGCATAATGCCAAGAACTCTGTGCGCGTGCACTCTGGCATTGGGTCCCTGAAGGTCATCCCAGCAGGCTATCCTGCTTGGCAGCAGCCTTGAAACAGTAAAGAATCAGGTGCCACAGGCTGTAAGTGGGCCTGAGCAGGCTGGAGTGGGCTGGGACCAAGAAGGGAGCTGAGGCCATGGGAGGCTCGGTCTCCAGGAGACTTGCTGGTTTGGAGCTCCCCCCCCCACATTGGCTGGTGGATAAAAAAACAGTGGGAGCACACAGTGCCTGAGGGGCAGCTGGAGTGTTCGGCCGCCATCCCTGCTCCCCCTCCCAGCCTGGGCCAGTGACAGCGGTGGTACAGGAGCCTCCAAGAAGGGTGGCCCAGTTCCTCTTGGGGCTTCAGGGCCCCCTGTGACAGAAGCACATTCCAGGGGCAGCATCTCTACCCCTTCCCTTTGCCCTTCTTCCTCCCAAATCCTCCTCCATCCTGAGCGGTGCACACTAACTTCTTTTTCTTGAAGGTTTGCTGGTTTACTGAGTTAAGGCTGTCTTCCCGTCCTCTCACTGGTCATTCTGATAAGAATATGAGAGGTGTGTCCTTGTCCAAGCTCTCCTGCTAGTGTGTGTCTCTACTGTGCCATGCACACACACACACACCCACACACACACCCCAATTCCTCTAAGTATTGCCTGCAGCGCTGATTTGGTAGGAGGAATGAATGGCTTTAGTTTGTGGATGTCTAGAAGGTCTTTACTCCCTCTTTGTTGTCCCAGGATAGCTTTACCAGGTAACACTCTTAGCTGGCAGCTCTTTGTTTCGGGGCTGAAAACATCCTCACCACTCTCCTTGCCTTAGGGGCTTCCGCGGACAGCTAGGCCTTTACTCTGGTAACTCTGCCTTTGTAAGCGTCTTCTCGCCTGCAGCCTCTGGGTTCTGTCCTTGTTCCAGCTTCTTGGCTTTAGTTATATGGCATGAAATGGTTCTTATCAGGTAGAGTCTGCACAGGGTTCCAAATACCTAGTATACTTAAATGTCATTTCTTTCCCCGGATTGGGGGGATTTCCTGATGTATTTGTTTTTGTTTTTGTTTTTGTTTTTGTTTTTGTTTTATTTATTTATATTTATTTATTTATTTATTTATTTTATTTTTGGTTTTTCGAGACAGGGTTTCTCTGCGCAGCTTTGCGCCTTTCCTGGATCTCGCTCTGTAGACCAGGCTGGATTCGAACACACAGAGATCTGCCTGGCTCTGCCTCCCAAGTGCTGGGATTAAAGGCATGCGCCACCACCGCCTGGCTGTTTTTATTTTAATTGAGTAGGTTTCTCACCCTAGCTTTGTCTCGGTTCCCTCTTCACCCATTCGCTTCATCATCATGACTCAGAGGTCTTGGATATGGTCATAACCCCTCACCCCTCGCTACTCCCTCAACCTTGTCTTCAATTCCCATCATCCCTTTTTCCTCTTGGCCTGGTCTCTCAGTGATTGCATTAATTACCCTACTCATTGCTGGTTCAAAACCCAACAAAGGGAGAGAGGGTTAATCTGGCTGTGGATTGAAGACCCAGTCCATCATGGAAGGGCGGTCAGGGCAGCAAGACACTGAGGTGTCTGGTCACAGTGCCTCCAGTCAGGAATGCTGGGATATCATTCCTCTTATCCAGTTGGGGACCCAGCCCATAGAATGGGTGTCACCCCGTTACAGCCTTTTCTTGCCTTTAGGGCCAAATCTTCGGCCCTGTCCTTGCCCAAGGATGAAACACATCTTAAGTGAACATATACCGTGGCACGGATTTGATAGGATATCATTGTCAGAGTTCCAGCAGCAGCATGCCTGACCTTGGAGTCATTATCAAGTCCAGTTCAGCTGCCTGAGCACAAACACAGAGATCAGTCTGATGACCCGGGTGGTTACTAAGTAACTGACAGGCTGGTAGTGTATACGGCTTGGATACGAAGGGCAAAGGAGTCATGGGGTCTTAGGTGGGGTGGGGTGAGAGTTCATCCTCTCTTCAAAATGACACTCAATTTAAAACTTGAGAATTTCTTATTTCTAGAATTCTCCATTTAATAGTTTTGGACTGTGGTTGATTGTAGGTAACGGAAGTTTTGCCCAAGGCAGAGATTCAGTTATCCAGGCTGCTGCAATTGATCTGTTCCATGCTGGAAGAAGGGGGGGGGGGGGTGGCAGGGGAGATCTAGAGAAATGGAGAGACTTCCTCAGCAGCAAGGTCAGCCAGTTCCCAGGCCAGTGTGTCTTCCCTTGGGAGCCATGGTGTGGGGAAGCTGCCAGAAATGGCATCTCCGGCCACAAGGCTAAGGTGAGGGCACCTACACACACCCGAGCCTAGAGGTTGCCACGCTATCCAAAGCCCAGAGAAGGGAAGGCTGACCACCAGCCATCTTGTACTTGTTCGCCGCTCCATTCCATGAAGGATCTGAGACAACAAGAATCAGGTCAAGAGGACAAGAAAACCACAGTGACCACAGCACTCCAGCACAGCTCACACGAACACCCATCGGGGAAGTTTTACATTCAGGAAAGACACAGGGTGCAGACATGCAGGCAATATAGTCTTATGCAGTTAACTGTGTCTGAGGTTCCTGTGGCCAAAGGCAAAAAGGACGCTTGATTAGCTGCATGATTTTTAAGAAGACACTAAAGGGAGAGAAAACGTGTATGCTGTGGTTTGGATTTGTCTCCACAGAGTTCATGTGCTGGACACTTAATCCCCAAATTAATCTGTTAATAGTGTTTAGAGGTGCAGCCTGTGGGCAGCAATAAGGGTTAAATGAGCCCCCACGGTGGCCTTGGTGGCTTTACAGGAAGAGGTAGGGGGACCTAAGCCTCTATCTTGCCAAGTTCTACCCTCTACCGTGTTACAATCTGAAGCCTCTTAGCAGACACTCCCCCTGATTGTGGACTTGAAGGAACCATGAGCTAAATAAACCTGTGTTCTCTGTAAATTACTTGGTCTCAGGTATTTTGCCATAGCCACAGGAAAAAAGATGGAGATGGTGTGCCTGGACTCTCACTCGTGGAGGGCACTTTCCACTTCTGAAGCTCACTGGCATTTCTTTGGTTGCCCCTA